>NC_043755.1:24265053-24307553 GCF_902148845.1 Salarias fasciatus
CTTATGTGAGTGTCCAGACTAGGTAATCTGTCACATTTCATTAATACAATTATCAGAGGTAAAATTAAAGGAAGTTGGAAAATGCTGCATGTCAATGACCGAATAAGATAAGAACAACCAGAGCGGGGCCTTGGTTTATTATTTTATTGCGAAGATAAGGTCTGATCAGTTGGGGTAAATAAACAAACAAACCCAGAACTGTCTGATAAGTATCAGGACTGTTTTTTAATTTCTTATTTCTGAGCTGATAAACAGTAGAAATATGATTATTGGGTTAAAACCAGGATCAGAGTTAAGAACCTGGAGTTCAGGTTGGGCTAAGGAATGCAGTGTGTGTGTGTGTGTGTGTGTGTGTGTGTGTGTGTGTGTGTGTGTGTGTGTGTGTGTGTGGCCAGGCCTGTACTAATAGTCTTAATGCTTCCTGAGGAGTTGCCCAGAGCTGCATTAGCCTCTGGATGGGCCATTGATTTGACACAAAGACCATCAGGCCTCCACCCTCCAATCCCAACACACACACACACACAAGCACTCACACACACAAACGCACACACAGACACGCTCCACCCATCCACCTCCTTAGAGCTCTATATGGCCAGGGTTTCCTGTCTCGCGCCCACGGGGTTATCTCCCCAATGCAATTAAGGTGCTTTAAAAGTGCATTTTCAGGAAGAAGCAGCATGGCGGGGGGGGTGGAGGGGGGTAATGAGGGAGAGTGCTGCCTGGGCAGCTCTGCCGCAGCAGAGTGCAATGGGAAACCCCTGGCCGCCTCGCCGAGCGCCGGGCCAGACGCCGAGATGGATGGACACACCCTGAACCAGAGGCGGGCGATGGAGCGGAGGAAATGGATGCATTACCAGAGGGGCCAAATGTGTGTAATATTAGAAGGGCGGAGGGGGATTATAGAGCAATAATACTTAAAGGAAAATAAGTTTCGGTGCCGTCTCTTTTCTGCTGCAGATGCACCTACGTGGCTGCTGATGGGCCGATCAATACGCAATTCAAAGTTGATTATATCAACTCAACTAACAGGATTCACCGGATTAGATAACTCCATCAGATGTTGAGCTGCATTGGCATCAAACTGAGGCTTGTTAGTCCGCCGTCTGTCTGCACTCAAATGGCTCCATTTCTCTTTTCTCGGTTAACCTGGAAAACCGGTTTCAAGCAGAGCAGAGGTTTCCCAGCCATCCACAACTCTGTCTTTACTCTACTGCTGTCCCGAACTCCACCTCTGAGTCTGGTTCTGCAGAAAGTCTCCTCCTCTGAGTACAGCAGGAGGGAATAGAAGAGGAGGATCCAGACATGCAGCATTGTGGGGAAATATTCAAACCCTGTTCTAAGTCACGGATCAGCTGATATAATTGGTTCCTTTCTCTACCAACGTGTCTCTCATGGTTTTTACAGCGTGAGATTTTTTTGTTGTAGATAAAGCTCTTCTGATCTCTCTGTGGGAGACTCCAGCCAGTGGAAACTAAAATGTTGTCATTTCCCGCCAGTCTTTCTCACGCTATTGTTAGTTTCTAAAACATAAAGAAATCACAAAGCACTTTTGCCTCCTTCTTTTAAAGCATTTCTCTGAAATGTTCCAAATGTTTTACCTCTTCGTTGGAAATGTCATGAAGGTGGATGAACCCAGTCAGAAGCGTGTCGGTCTCTGAACCACACCTCTGACATGTTGTGAAGAGCCCTTTCACATCAGCCCTGTAAAATCCAGATTTTAGTCCAAATCAGGACTTTCTGGGAAATCCTCTTCATTCATGCGTGTGAAAGCTCCGCTGGTCAAAGATCTGGATCTTTCAGGACAACTCCGGACCCTCCTGTAGTGACTGCTTTTCACCTGATAGCGGCTGGAGATGAGGCTTTGATGAATGTAATAATGACATGTCGACGCCACTGTTTTCATTCCACGTTAGGTTGTTTCGGTTTATTGTCCACAGTTTTCATTCAGTACAAGTCTTTAAACACTTTCCACCAAGTTGTTATTGTTCTCAAGTTGTTCTCTGCTTCCCAGATCACATACTGGCTTTGCAGTGAACTATCAGCGGACTTTCCAACCACTGCAGTGAGAGGACAGGGACATGACAGCCAGAAACCCCTGAGGTTTCTATCACACCAGCCTCAAGGCCGTGCTGTCAGGGGGCGTTAAGGAAACACCCATAATGCAACAGCAACAGGAGAGGCTTTCTGGACATTTCACTCCAGAAGGTTTCATGAAAATTGGTTTTATATTGAAATTGTCGTCATTTTCCATAGTCATTGTTTTGTTTTGTTAAAATAGCGACATTTTCATCACGAACACTCTGAGCCACAACAAAGAAAAACATTAAAGTTTAAATTTGAAGGTTATTCTGGCACTGTTTTACTGCTCCAGCTGAATGTGGCCTCTCAAATGAAATGTGTTGACTTAGACTGTTTAATATATTCAGACACCAGAGTGGAGTTTTATTTGGACAGATAACGATCACTGCAGCGACCCAGCCTGGTCGTTCAGAGATCTGCGACATTCCCAGTCAGAACAACAGTAAAATGAAGTGCCATGTGCTGAAAGGTATTCTGGGCAGAACAGGGCAGCAGCACTCACTGCATGCTCTTTTTTTTTTTTTTTTTTTTTTCTTAATGGATTTACAGCCATATAATCTAAATAAGTCCAGGCGGCCTGAACATGATTCCAGCCCTAAGTGAGTTTCCCAGATTGGGAGGAATAATCTCCGCAGGAGCTGACGGGGAGCAGACGGCGCTCCGTGTCTGCTGCCATGCTGGTGTTCAGGTTGAGGCGGGCCTGGTGGCGTGGCGGGCCGCCCTGCGCCTCACGCTGAGCCGTTTCCCCGTCCAGATGATTTAGACACATTAGGGTTAATGGGCTAATTACTGCGGCTGCTCGCTGCCTGTTATGCAATATCTGGGAGGATGCGGACAATTGGTTTTGAGCGTGTGACACTGACGGAGCACGTCTGTCCGTCTGGCTGCCTCCCCGCCGCCCTGAGCGCACACACACTTACACACACACGCACCACACACACCACACGCACACCACACACTCCCACTCGCACACAAAATATGGGAGCAATAACCTCTGCGACTTGGCTCGGGTTCATCGGTGTGTGTTTCAGCGATTTAGCCCACCTCCAGGCGCAAAATTGTTTTCTTTGACAAAGGAGAGGCAGGCGAGTGGAAGAGAGGGTGAATTTAATAGGCAGCCTTAATGCACAAATCACAGCTTTAGAGCGAGAGAAGAGAAACACAAGGCCAGAAATGAGAGAGCCGACGCCCCCCCGGCCACCGTGAATCATAATGGCTTTTCAAGGTAGGGAAGAATGAGATGTTTTAGCAAATGAAGACTGAAATACGCTGCTGTGAGACTTCAGGTCGGTTTCAAATGAGGGGAGGAAGTGGGAGGAGGCGCCGCTCGGCACACTACAGGCTAATAAAGTGGGAGTCCTCTGCTCCCCCGGCCCGCCGCCGGTCCTGCTCTGCTGCTCTCAGTAAAAATGCTCTCTTTTTCGCAATCAATAGCCCCATAATTTCAGCCAAGTAGCTGCCCGGGCTGCTGTGGAAGAGCGACAAATCACGGCGGCGGCGGTGCCGTCGCAGCCCGCCCGGCCCCGCCACTCCGAACCGGGAGCCACATATTCTATTTATTTTACTGAATGCAAACTGTGAATAAGATGTGAAGGAGATGCAGGAGACGGAGGGCGGAGGGAGAGCAGGGAGAGCGAGCGGCTCGTGTTTAGACGGCGCTCACAGGCAACGCCGAGGCAATGAGGCGTTTTATACCAGCTGGCTTTGAAGCCTGCGATGTGTTTTGATTGCATTGTTAGAGGCTTTGTCTGAGGTCCAGGCACATCTATTCACAATGCGGCGGCAACACGCCAGGCGGTTTCCTCCCTTCCTGGCTCACATGTGCTTCATTTCAGTCTCACGGTCGACCCCGGCGCACGGAGCAGCGCATCCAGATCAGCGGCGAGGAAAGAATGGATTCCACCGTTCCTCGTGTGAAACTCAGGCACCAGACTCTCGGTCTTAATGGAGCCAGAGATGAACCAGACTGTTCATCCTCGTCCCCGTAACAAAGAGACGAAACACTCCTTCCATCTCCGGTCTGAGTTACGAGAAAGAAAATATCAGACCCTCAAAGGAAGCTGCTGTTCAGTTTTTCTCAGTTTTAAATATGAGCTTGGTCCTTTCTTCCAGGTGTTGTTGCCTGAATATGAAGTTTAACTAACTTTAAGCTAAAAAAAAACTTGTTTTGCTTCGGTGGTTCTGGTCGGGTTCTGCCCTCCGCCTCTCCTCTGCCGGCCGAACGTGGCGCTGTGACCCCTGTTATGACGCCGTTAAACCCCCCCTTTTTTTATCTCTAGCTCCAAAAATCCAACATGGCAGCCTCCAGCCGGGCTTTAACGTCTGAGGATGCTCCGTCCATCTTACAGTACAGTCAGTGAGAGGGGTTCAAACCCGGGTTCTGGTGCAGGGCAGGCATTACACTTCTTCTGCTGTCGGAGCGAGTGGTGTTTACTGTGTTTATCTTCCGCTGGAGCTCTGCCAACACAAGCTAATGGCCGCCTCCTCCCAGCCTCCAGCCCGGTGCTTCGAGTCGGGTCTCTGCACTCAGCTCCCGTTCGGAGACACTCGGCTGTTATTACCTCCAAACCCGACTCAGAGGAGAAAATCGATCCAGCATTCTGCTCATTCACTATACATATTGATGGCAGGGTGGAACGAGGCCACAGCCGCCTGCTGCAAACAAGTGCTTCACTTGGTTTTCTTTGCATATCCCACATCTTCTGTTTAGTCACTTTAATGCTGGAGATAAAAAAACTCAGAAACCTTTCAGATCTGGGGAAAAACTAGTAAAAAAAAAAAAAAACATTGAGCGTATCAGGGGTATAAGCATATTTCAGTAATGATCTGTCCATTGACTAACTGGTTGACCATTCCTGAGTTGGAACAGAGAGGATTGTTGAGTGTGTGGATGTGTGTGTGTGAGTTCAGCCGAGCAGCCTGCAGCAGCAAACTGCACATAAAAACCTCCACGTACTTGGAAAGATCAGCCATAAGCAGCTGCTTATAATTAGCTTTTTTTCTTTAAACGATCTCAAGTGTTTGTGTGTAAAATCTGAGGCTTCAACCCTTTAAAGTGACAAAAAGCCTCGTGTGACGATCACAAACCAGTAAATTTCACCAGAGCTTGCTGTCAGTCGCCGCCGCCGTGGAGGCATTAAGGTCAATTGTTACACAGGGTGTCATTTCCCTCTCAGATTGTCTCAGTCGGAGATATAAATGTCCCCCAGAAGTGTAATTTTTCAATTATAAAGTTCAGAAACTGTTACAACAATTTTTGTGTGTTTTTAAAGTAACTTAAAATGCTAATGAATGTCTTTATTATGACGTGAGAGGAGCTCTCTCTGGAGTGCAGCCAGGGCTCGACTGAGAGCCTCACTGTCTGTCCAGCACCATGGACAGCACCCAGCACCGCCCAGCACCATGGACAGCGCCCAGCACCATGGACAGCGCCCAGCACCATGGACAGCGCCCAGCACCATGGACAGCGCCCATCATCCAGGTTCCTTTGCAAACTCAGGTTAGAGGACGGGATCGAAAACCTTCTGTCACTAATGAGCCGAGAGGACCTTACAGCTGGAGTCTGGAACGCAGATATGAAGGTGGACATGAGCTTCTCCTGACTTCCACTGCTCTTCAGCATCTCTTCAGGAGGTAGCTCGAGCTTTGAGTCTTTGCTCAGCAGTCTCCAGCGCCTCGGCTGTTCATAGCTTGCTGTGTTTCTTATGTACGTAGTAATGTGTAGTTCTCAAGAAATTTCTGGCAAAACCTCAAAGGAGAAAGGAACAGGAATCAAGCTGAAAGTAATTAGAAAGTTAAAGACATTTATTAAAGAATCTGCAAGATGAGACAAGTCACAGAATACAACCTGATCAGGGCTCAAGGAGTAGAGTGAATCTCCCTGAAACTCCTTTTATAGATTAAAGAAAAGACAAGGACACTTGTTGTTTAGTCTTCATTACCTGCTCTCTAACGCCAAGGAAGGTCAGATGTTGAGGCCAAACAGAGAGAAATGAGCCACACTTCACAAAAAGAACCTATAACCATGAATTCTCTACCAGCCACAGTGAGCGCCTGGCCTGCACTTCCTCGCCACTCCGTCTGCTCAGCAGACAGTTTCCTGGTCTTTCTTTGTGTCTGTTTCTTCTGAAAGAGCTCTGTTTTTTCACTATCCAAAATGGGTTTTCATCCACGAAGAAGCAGAGATGGAGCAGCAGTCCAAAGTGGTGAGAATGAGAAGAAGACCTCTATGCTTCAGTTTGGAAGAATGAAGATAAAGAAAGAGGAGATGGAAGAAGAGAGACTCAGAGAGATGAGTTTCAGGACCGCCTCAGACACATGAAGCCCAGCGATGCTGCTCGCATTAGAATCACTTTGACCGTGGTATTGATCAGAATGTTGTTGCATTTTGGGTGTTCATTTAGGATGTTCATTTGGGTGTTCATTCAGGGCTCAGTCACTGAAACAACAATTTGTCTTAGTAAAAAGTTCTCCTGCTCCCGCTCAGCAGATAGACAGTAAGAGCAGCGTTTTTCTCCAGAGGGTCAGGAACCCCAGTCCAGATTCCCCTGGTCCTGGCCCCAGTCCAGATTCTCTTGGACTTGGTAGTTTTAAAGTTGACAGCCATCATAATAACAGTCCAGCTTGGTCGCTTTTGTTGTACAAATCTCTAAACTTGTCTCTAATGGGTACCTAACTGTCACGGGTGCAGGTTGGAAGGACCCATGCGCAGGCAGCACAGGCTGACTTGAAACTTCTTTATTTTACAAGTCACAGGAGCAAGCAGGGTTGAGCTGAGCTGATGCTGGCATGGAAGACAGACAGGACACAGGGACAGACCCACAAGGAACCAGCAAGAGGAGAGAGGGGAGCAGAGCTTAAACAGAGGAGACAACAGGTGTGGCACATTAGGGAGATAACGAGACAGGTGAAGAGGCACAGACAGAAACAGGTGAGGCAGGGCAAACAAAGGAAAAAACGGGCCCTGGGCGCCCTCATATGGCCACAGGGGCACAGGGCGTGACACTAACTATGTCTATGTGCTCAGATTATTTGGAATCATTAGTGTGTTTATCAAAGTCAAACGTGATATGAAGGTTAATCTCTACTGATTTATAATATCTGCCCGGGTTAAACCACTTACGAGCTGATATAAAGAGCTCACTGACTCTCATTCTTAACTTAAAAGTGTTAGTCGGAGTTCCCAGTCTGTGGTCCTCAACCCTTCTGTGGAGAAACGAACCATCACTGTGGGAATTTCACAGTCTGAACTTGACAAAATTCGCACCCGTCAACAAGAAAAAAACTGTGTGTTTTACATGGGACTTTTTTATTTCTCTTCTATAAATCTGATGAACCCTAATCTGCTTTAGAAGACCACGTAAACCCTGGAAAACTTTCTCCGAATTAAGGGCCTGTAGCCTGCTTTTTTAGCTCGTCAAACCCTATTATTGGCATTACATGGTAATAGTTTATTTTTGCTCTAAGGAAAAGTCATTTTTTGTTAAATAAGGATGTTCGTGAGGTTAATTCTGAAACCCAGAAGAGGAAAACGCTCAGTTTCACTGAAGATCCCGCCTCTCCCCCTGTGGACTTTGACTGACAGCGCACTTCAACCAATCGGAGCTGCGTTAGCGTCTCTAAGGGTTAGCTTTAGCTCTTTAGCATTAGCCTCTCGACACGCGAAAACATCTTTTCCTGTTAGAAACTCACCGAGCGCAGACCCTTCAGACTCTTGCTCTTGCTTGATTGTTGCTTTCAGACGATGGTTAAAGTTTATATCCGTAATCGGAGATACAAAGAGCAGCAATGCCGAGGACCTGCGGGGGGGTTGGGGGGGGGGTGCTCCTCAGTGAAAATGCAAATCAGCTGCGTGCTGGTCAGAGGAAAGTGGCGTGTTGTCTGCGCGGTGGTGGGGTGGGAGAAGAGTGGTGGGAGGAGTTCAACTTTTGTGACGTACTTAGGTTTGAAGAGTTTCAAACAAGCTGTTTTCTACCCGAAGGAAGGGGCTGCTGTAGAGAGCAGCAGACTGAAAAAGATTACTCAGACATGCGTGGATGAAGGCAAAGAACATTTTGGGGGTGGTTTTAAAGGGAAATCAACTTTGGGGCATGCTAAAAACCTGAGAAAAGTGGATTATGCATGATATATGTCCTTTTAGTTTAAATTTGAATAGACCTGACGGTTTATTCTCCTTTGTAAGCAGAATTATATGCTAATTAGATTACGTCATTCTGGTCTTCTGCTCCATCGTGATGATGCAATTTTCCAAGATGGCGGCCCGCGTCTCGCATTCCAACTCGTATGGAGACGATTTATTTGATGGCAGCTTTAGAAGAATTGGATATAATGAAACGAGCAGAAGGGAGCTTAACAACGCGGACATTTTCAAAGCTGTAGCGTCACAGTTCATCGAGAAACAAAGAGGAAAAACGCTGTTTACTTCCGGGAGACGTCAGTATGTCATGGCCGCCCCGTCCAATCAGAACGCTTCACAGACCCCGGAGTGAGAGAGGATTTAATTGTTTGATTTTTCCATGTAAATACCAAGATCATATATAGAATTCTGAATTACTTAATTCAGAATAAACCAATACCGAATTAAAAACGCCAGGAAACCACACTCAACGTTCAAGTGAAAATGCATATTTTTTACATTTTGGTTTCAGAAAAAAGTTTTGTTTTTACACGACAAGGCTTTGAAAACCAGACCGGTTCACAGTGAAGTGGCAGAAACAATGAAAATGATGCAGTTAGCATGCTGGGCTGCGAGTTAGCGCTGTTAGCTGTTCTTGTAATGAAACTACACACACACACACACACACACACACACACACACACACACACACACTGGAGAGAACAACACACTCTAAACATTAACGATGGAGAACTGGGACGTTCATGTGGACCTTCAGCCTCTTCCTCTCCTCTTCCTCACTCCTGCGGAGCTCCTCGGCCCGTTCAGCCTCTGCAGCCCCCGGTTCAGCGCCGTCCGGGCCGCCGTCACCTCCCAGACGGGCCGTGCTTCACTCTGCCAACCGCACACATTCCCACCGAGCACCATAAACCAGCTGCAGGCGGAAGCTCGCCCAGGCAGCTCCGCTCAGCGGCGCCGGGCGGCTGCAAACAGGCGCAAACGCGGTGCATCCACAAACACCTTGTAATTTCCCGCAGTAGTCATTAATACCAGCAAATGCAATCAACTCGCTCTGCCAGCTTGTTGGGATTGGCCGTCTCCGCGCCGCGCCCCTCCTCGGTCCGGCTCAGCAGCACAGCACTACGCCGACACAGCCGTGCGACAGGCGGACTGCCTGTTCCACAGCGAGAGGCGTCTCCCGGGAGAGCCCTGGAAGAGCGGCGGCCGTCACGGAGCGAGGCTCGGCTGGCTCCAGCTGCAGATGGTGGAAGTGACTGAAGACCGGTGGGGTTACAGAGGAGGGCGGGGGCGGGGGAGGGGGAGGGTTAGGGTGGGGGCAGGTTGGAGGATGATGAATGCAACAAAAGGCCCCGTGGTTTAGGCTCTGATGAAGTGTCACCGGCGCACAATAAGGTGGGGATTAGTCTCTCTCCGTCAGGATACAGCGAGCAGCATCAGCAAATGAATTCTAACTTATCAGTCAGCTCTCAGACGAGTGTGGTGTGTGTGTGTGTCTGTGTGTGTGTGTGTGTGTGTGTGTGTGTGTGTGTGTGTGTGTGTGTGCGTCTTATTAAACAGCACATGTGAGGAATGCAGAGGTTGGGAGGTTGATTGGAGCCACATATTCTCCCAGACTGCAGCAGCACTGTGTTTTCACGAGGCTCGACAGTGATGTTTATCTGTTTCACCGAGGCTCTGCTCACACGACGCCGTTTCAGGTGGAAACATGACGTTTTGGGGTTTCGTTTCAGAGAAGTTTCGTACACAGCAAGGTTTTGTTAACGATGTCTGTTTCCATGGAGACGCTGAAAACAGTGTAGTTGGCACATCGGGGCACAAGTTGGCGCCGTTTGTTGCTTCATGCTGTAAACATTAACAGTAGAGAACACAGACGTTCAAAGTTGGACTGTTCTTACAGTGACTGTCAGCTCTGCATATGGACTGACATTTCCACCGAGGCAGAGATGGAGCATTTTCAAAAAGTTGCATTTTCAGTTTCCTCTTTTCACTTGTAAACCCTGTAAATGGGGCCCAAGACCAGGATCAGTTCAACTTCATGCTCATTATGTTGTGGTACGGGAACAGCCAGTAATGGTTTGACTGGCGTCCAGCGCAGGGATTCAGATGAAGGTTTTGATACGTTATGTTCATGATGCATTTATTGGGTGGAGCAGAACCTCCTCTTAGCACAAAGTGAGAGGAGAAGTTCTCAAACAGATCAGGAGTTTCAGCAATTAAATCTGAATTTGGCAAAAGTAAACAGCCCAAGAGGTGATCTGATCTGATCTGATCTGATTTTATCTGCATTCTGCATTCTGGGATCGTCTCCAGAAGTCCACTATAATGATGTGTGAAATTAAAGTTTTTCTTTATGATCCAAGTAAAACCAGCATAGCTACACTCTATAAATAAAAACACTGGGCCTTCAAAAATATATATGTTAACCTTTTTCCACTAGAATCTTAAGTTGAGCCATTTGCTGGCAGAATTCCAACAATTCAAAGCAGTAATTTGAGTATTCTGAATTACCACTAAAACACATTGGTAAAATAAACTGAACATGAATGAGAGTTGATCCAATATAATGTTTGAAGTCCGGTGAAGAAACTTTTTGGCCACAATAAAACACATTTCTTAGTAATGAATTTTCCAAGCCACTTTGTCTGGCTGCTGGAGTTAAAGGTGCTGTAGGCAGGATTCCGCATCTCCGCCATCTTGCTTAGGGTTACCTAAGCATGGCAACGCTGCACCCTCGTGGTAGTGCAATTATGCTACACCCCTAAAGGATTATCAGTGGATACTCTAACATTTAATCCAAAGAAAACACAGAAAAATTAGCACTGACTAGCAAAATCCTGCCTACAGCACCTTTAATCCCAGCCGCCTTGCCCGAGGGCAGGGTCAGCCCTGGACACTTCTCTCGTCTGTCACATGACCAACTAACCATGCAGCCTCATGTTCACACCAAGGCGCAACTTAGAGTCACAAAAGACCCTCACTAGCATGTTTTGGACCGTGGGAGGAAGCCGGCGCACTGGGAGGGAACCCACGCACAGGGAGAACATGCAAACTGAACATAGAAAGGCCCCGGCCGGAATCTGAACCCAGGATGCTGTTGCTGTGAGACAAGACCGCTCGTTACTGTTTGGCAGGCTCCGCCCAGAATGACCTCCTGGGAAACAGGCTATCATGATTCAGCTGCACAAAAACAGTTGAGTCTTTTTCTAGAGGTGGAGATTTTTGATGGGACAACAAAGACTTTAGAAAGGACTTCAGTGTTAAAAAATAAACACAACATTAATGTTTAGACTCTTTCCAGCGACGTTCAGGCTCACCACGCGCTGTGCCTGCTCTTCTTTCATGACCTGGAGAAAAACTCCTCAGCCAAGCCGCACAGGAACCCCCAGAAATTAGGTGTAGCTGCAGAGATCAAATGATTACAACAGTCTGAGGAAGAGGAAGACGGTGTGTGTGTTTGTGTTTGTTTGTGGGAGCCTGAGGGAAAATAGCTCTCAGATGACAAACACCTGGCGAAAGGTTGTATCAGGAGTATTGGGAAGCAGGGAGGAGACGTCGGAACATGGAGACCCGACAGCAGCTGAGGAGCTGTCCCTGGTGCTGAACATGAACAACATTCAGAAAAAAATGTTCAAATCAATAAGATACATTTATGAAAATTAGCAATATAACATGATTTGAATAAACAAGTGTAATCCAGGTCAGGACCTGGCAGGGGGATGACAGAACCTTTAATGTCTCAACAGCTTGTCCGTAATGAGGGTCACGAATTGGCAGATTTTTCAAGGTCAGTCCATGTTGGTGTTTCTGTCTCACTCCAGACTTCCTCACTCTCCCTTCAGTAAATGAAGTAAAGATCGTTCTCTTTCAAACATGCACATAATTTACCTTTCAAACATTTAACTGAACTTCTTTACCATTTCTGTCCTTTTTAATACAATGTGAAGCATAAATTGTGTTCTTTTTGCCTCAAATCAAACACTCAATGAAATGCAGTTTTCTTTTAACTTCTCATTCATCACATTAACTGTCCTAAGGTTGCCATTAATTTATTTACCCTTAGAAATTGAAACATGGTTGTTTAAAATGAATTTTTAACAGACATTGAGCGCGGCTGTGCTGTGAGCAGGAGAGGAAACTGAGGGCCGTTTACACACAAACAAACCCGTTTTACACGAGCAGAACTCAAACTGTGTTATGATCAACTGAAAATGTTAAACTCTGCTTCTCCGGTTCTCTGAATTAGCTTTTACACCAATACCATCCATTGTGTTGAAATGCACGGTGGGAGCATCTCATCCTGAAGCCTCCAGGTTGAAGAGTGGTGAAAGGAAAAACCAGAACGAGCAGCAGTGAGTGACAGTCGCTCGCCAGAAGCCCCTTCCTAAATGGATGATCTATAAATAGGCCTGCCAGCTATTTTAAAAGCACAACCTCATTTACAAAAGCATGTAATGGCAGTAAAGAGCGGCGGAGGAGAGGAACAAAAGGCTTTCCGTCCGCCGCCCGCTGCAGCTGGGAGCTGTTGATCAGGCTCCAATGTGCGAGATGTGGATGCGTTTTGTTTACCTGCAGGTGTAAGATTACAGGAGTGGAAATGTGAGCAGCGCAGCTCCAGCCGTCTCGCTTTTATTCACATTTACAGACGGAGCCTCCTCCTCCGCAGGCGGCAGCAGGAACAAAGGGAAGGTGTGTGTGCACCGCGCTCCTCCTTCACATCGGTTACATCTGAGCGCCGCCGTCTCATCTGGCTGCAGGAGTGTTTGTCTTCACTGTAATAAATAACGCTGGAATGGAGATCAGGAGTCGGACGGTGGCGGCGCTCTTTGATCCGGCCAATCATGAGCATCTGTCCAACGGGCTGGCAACTTTCTAAAGCGCTGCTGCTGCTCATGAGCACCACGGCAGTGCTGACCAGTTGCTCAGTAGAGGGGCAGTGAGAACGGCGACGGCCTGCAGGACCGTCAGAATCAGCTGTGCGAAACACCAGGAGCTCAAACAAGAGCTCACTTTTGATGCATGTCTGGAATCGCGTTGGTTTTTCGATGGTTGTGTGTGTTTTGAGGTGTTTTAAGGTTTTCCTCCTCCGGCTCCCTTCTGTTTTCTGACAGACCTGCTAACGTGTCTGTGCTGTGAAGCCCGGACCTGCAGACACACCAGGCGAGAGCAGAGGAAGCGGCGGCGGCGGCGGCGGCGGCGCTGATGGAGAGAGATCTCCACCGCCGAGCCCTGGAACATCGTGCTGCCTTGATTAAAGCCTTCAGCATCCGCCGGCTGAGTTTAACATGCAGGGGAGCGGGAGCAGGCGAGCGAGCGGGGGGGGGGGGGGGGGGGGGGGGGGGGGGCGGATGGTAAAGGAAGCAACCTGATGGAGGAGACAAGAGAGAAAGAGAGAAAGAGAAGGAATGCATGAGGATGAATGTGAGACGGACGCCTAGAGGAGACTGAGCAGGACGTCTCAGCCGCCATGTGTGTGTTTCTATAAATGTAGACCCTGTGTTTAAGTGTGTCACTGCTGCTGCATGTGTGTGTATTAAGTAGGTTGGTGTGTGTGTGTGTGTGTGTGTGTGTGTGAGTGTGTGTCAGAGGACTGTAGGAGGAAGAGGAGGAGGAAGAGGAGGAGGAGAGGCTAACAGCATATTAACAACACTAAGAGTAGGTGGGAAGCAGCTTACTGCCTATTTTACAGCAATTAAACACCGCAGTGGGTTCAGCCTATAGTCTGCTGCACCCCCCCCCCCCCCTTTCTTTGTGTCTCCTCTCTTCTTCTTCTATGTCTCCCACTTCCTCTCCGTCTGGCTCTTCACCTGTTCGGACCCCACCCCACCCCCCCATCCTTCACGCTCGCTGCCTCTCGCCGCCCATCATCGCACGCTCCCGTCCTGCTCGGCTTTGTGGGGCCGGCGTTCTGCTGCTGCTGTTGAAACATCTGTCACAGCGGCGGTTGTGAATGCGCCTCCACCCCCATCTCACAGCCGTTTATCTGCACCGTGTGGAGGAAGCGGGAGAGCACAGTTCGTCGAGTGTGCCTTGTCTGGCTCTTCAAAAGGCGGCGAGTGTGTGTGAGTGTGTGTGAGTGTGTGTGAGTGTGAGTGAGTGGAGCCATCCATCCAGATGTGCACTCTATTGTAGCTAATGTGGCCTTTCACTGGGAAATCTTCTGTCAACCGACATGAATCAGGCTGTAGTGTGAAGTCTAAGCAGGTGGCACGGTGGCGTAGTGGAATGCACCCCCGTCACACCCAGAGCATCAGTGTTTGATTCTGCTGCAGGGAGAACATTCCTGATCTGGTCTTTCTGAACAAAGACATGATGGTTGGTGGGGCAGGTCGTTTTCCAATACCAAGGTAAGTGGTTCAATGCCCCATCTGGAATTTTCCATGTGTGGAAGTGTCCTTGAGCAAGACACAAAACACTGAACCTGAAGTTCAGTTCAATTTTATTTATACACTTTCAAATTTCTGCTTTCTGCTGTTCCTGTGAGGGTTTCAGAGAGGAATGAAGATGACAGACTGATTGCAGAGAGGGATTCAAACCGTGGTTCCAGTCAGGGGTTGGGATTGTGGGGAACCTCATGGTCTGTCCATTCGAATGTCCATTATTCTTTGCGTGCACGTGTGAGTGGCTTCACTGAAAAACAAACAGCAGCGTCACGCCACGGACGTTTTCAGCGTTTCTGCCGTTTCCATGGAAACGGACATCGTTTTCAGAACACTGCCGTGTAAACCTGAAGCCTTTCTGACTGACCGTTGTTTTCGCCTGTGGATCCTCTGGTAATCCAGAGCGCCTGGACGACAGGAGGAGCTGCACTTCCCTCTCTCTTCTCAGTCCTGTTCTACCTGCCGGGCGGCTGCCGGTACCAAACCCCTCCGTTGTTGGTGAGCCTCAGTTGTCGCTGCCAAATGAAAGATTCATTCATTGGTCGACTGCAGTCATCGGTCAGGAACAACGCTACCAGATAAAAGCTAGCTCTAATGTTCCTCTCCTGGTTCTGATCCATCGTTTGTCGAAAACATCGCCCCCCGCTGGTTTCTTCTGCAATCACACCCTGACCACAAGTGATCTGACACTAACGTGTGAGTGTGTGTGTGTGTGTGTGTGTGTGTGTGTGTGTGTGTGTGTGTGTGTGTGCGTTCTCGTATTTCTATCCTTGTTGGGGCCAAATGTCCCCCACAAGGATAGCAAACGTGAAACGACGTGCCTTGTGGGGACCTTTTTCCGGTTCCTAAGTAGGAGAACAGTGTTTTCTTGACCATGTTGTTGTTACTGAAAAAAGTAAAAGTGCAAAAACATTTCTTTAGGGTTAGGCTTTGTTGTGGTGTGGGTTAGGGTTAGGGTAAGGGTCAGGGTTAGGGGCTAGACATGAATGGGAGTCAATGGACGGTCCCCACAAGGATAGAAATACAAGACTGCGCGTGTGTGTGTGTGTGTGTGTGTGTGTGTGTTTCATCAGTTTCTCGGCCACGCTGATGAAAGGCAGCAGCAGCAGCAGCACCGAGGGAAATACCTCCATACGCCGTTCACGTGGTGCTGCTTTAATATGATATATGATATGATATTACAGCCCAAAACAGGAGGAAATTTAATCTGCGCTGCCTGCAGTGACTCTGCAGATCACCTTCTTCCCTCCCGGTGCCCTCTCTTCACTCAGCTTCCCGTTCAATGAGGCAATTTCCAGAAAATGACTCATTTGATAGATCACCCCACAGGCTCTGGGTTCTGGCTCCCGAAGACCTCGAGTGAGAACCCATTACAAAAAACAAAAAAAAACCAAACCAGAATGTACGTCTTCATCAGCGATGTGTTGTTCCTGACGCTTTGCAGCCACAAAGAGCAGCGGAGGAGCGAGGAGGAGCGAGGAGGATGGGAGCGGAGCGAGGCTCCAGCTCATGGAGAATACAGATGGAGGCAGGCGCTCGGCGCTGCACACTGGGCTCATTTGCAGCCCTGTGTGGAGCCAGACTTGATTGATTGTTTCCATGGTGTATCTTGATGCACATTCAGGCATGAAACTGTGAACCACAAAATATCCAGAGTGGGTGAATGACACTGATTGCCGCTCCGGTTTGATGCCGCGGGTACAAAGAGGGGAGCGCGTCAGGAGAGCGCACGCTCCAGCCTTCAGTCCTGAGGACGGCGGGAAATGAGTTTCTCCACGTTGTGTGTTTAAAATGTAAATATTGGATTTAATTGGCTCTGTAATGAGTAACCTCTGACTCTCAAATATTCACTTTCAGCACATTAGTCAAAGCTGAAGCGGATTCTCTGAAAATGGAGCGACTCAGTGTTCAGTCATTTAAACACACTGTTTGAGTTAGTGTGAAGTAACAATAAGTGTCACTACTGCCAGACATTTTCAAGAAAACACTTCAAATGTTGGGTCTTGGTCTTAGTCTTGACTCAGTCCCTCCTCATCTCGGTCTTGGGAACCTCTGCTTTTTGTCTCGACTCAGTCTCAGTTCCTTGAAGTCTTGGTCTTGGTCTTGACTCCAACCAACTTTTTACTGAAATCAAGGATAACAAATAACAAATAACAAAAAATTATTCAAATTCTAATGACTAAGAAGTTGAAATGACTAAAAGTTTGTATTACTATTTGTATTAAACCCTGTGAAATTAAGAGCTCAGTCAAACTAAGAGCATATAATGATGAAATGATCCTGTATTAATCTGAAACATACTTCATCCATTTTAATGCTGCTTTAATAATGTGTTTCACATTTTTCGCCTCGTCATTGAAGAAACATTCCCTTCAAACAGTCTGACTTCTCCATCAATGTGTCTTGGTCAAGTTTTTTTCTTTCAAAATGAGAGTTCTGGGCTGTAACAACTTCAGTGGGCGGGGCTAGACGTCACACTTCCTGGTTCCACAGCCAATCAAACATGACTTTCTGAGGTTGCCAAACAAGCACTGCAGCGATCTGTATTTTATGACTGCGCGGTCGGACGTGCTCCACGAACACCGGTCGTGCGCACATGTGCCGTGCGCGCGAGACGGCGGTCATGTATGTGTGATTCACCGGCGAAGCAAATCGTGTGCATGCGCAACTGTCAGCAAGCAGCAGCACTGTCAACTGTCAGCGCAACTGTCAGAAAAGTTACCACAGGGAGAACTGGCTCGTGGCGGCCAAGCGTTCATAGCGACGTCGCTTTTTGATCCTTCGATGTCGGCTCTTCCCGTCATTGTGAAGCTGAATTCACCAAGCGTTGGATTGTTCACCCACTAATAGGGAACGTGAGCTGGATTAGACCGTCGTGAGACAGGTTAGTTTCACCCTTCTGATGATGTGTTGTTGCAAAGCAATCCTCATTCAATCCTCAGGCAATAGTGCCTCACCCTAGCATAGAATGCCAGGGTGAGGCACACGGACTGTCTAAACTCACTTAGAACCTGCTATCTGAAGGGGAGGAACTTGACATGATGCATTACACCTTGCATTACGCATTGAACCTTTAATATTGAGGTTCATAAACCCACTGACCTGATGTGGGAACGTCCACATTTCTTACACCAACAAAAGTCAGTTGAAGACAGTGAGCTAATGGACGGAAAACATCTAAAGCATAAACTTACAGTCTGATTAATTAAGATCCTGCACACAATCTGAATTAAAGAATTTCACACTTTCAGTTTGCGCATGATGCATGATTTATAACGTAAAGCACCATGAATGATATCAAAAATGAACAATTTAATCAGGTTTTGTGTTCTTCAGACTCTGCTGGACATAAGTACATCGATAAAATATAATTAGACATTTCTAAGTTGGTGATTTTTGGAAAGGTTTTCAAATGAATTGATTCACTGCAGAAAATAAATCTAGATTAGAAAATGAAAATCGCTAAAGTAAAACACCAAAAACATCCTATAATACTAGCAGGCTCGCTTTAAGAAAACAATCTGCATTTCCCAATTTCTGCGTCTTGCCTCCTGCTGAGCGGTCCTAATGAAGTCATTCTGCTGTCCACCGAGACAATGGAATGGACGAGAGTGGAGATTTGGACAAGTGTGATAATCAGAGCGTCTCTAAACCTGCAGCTCCTGCAGAGTCGCACTGAGTCTATTTAAGCCCCGTTTACAGCGTCTTCAAGTGGAAATGAAAACACTGTTGTATTTCATTTGTCTGTTTGTGTGACAGCGGTGCTCAGAGCACAGGCGCCGTGGATGGACAATACGAACAGTGTTTTCCTCAAGTGTCATGCCTGGGAGTCCAACCAGCTGTTGGAATCAGACTGATGCTTCGACAGGCTGCCGTACATCGCCGGGTGAAGCGTCTCAGTGACCGGAGTCACGGTGGACCATGTTTCTGTTGTTCGGTGATGATCACAGCCGCGGTGCCAAAGCGCACCCATCACCTCTTCCAGGCCGAATCACACCGGGCGGCCGGCGCCGATAAAATATTCAGCGCTCTCAGACACACAGAGAGCGAGGGGGAGCGAGATGAAAAGATCCAGGCTGACTCACCCCGAAGGTAAGGAGGGTGAAGGAGTCGGCGAGTGGACAGCTGGTGGCTGCTGTCTGCTGGCTGTCATGTTAATGACGGCGGAAACTTCCACTCGCACTCTCTGTGGAGGGGTGCTTCTGCAACACGCACGTTTTGAGTTACGTTATTGGCGGTGAGTCCGCGGTGAGGTCAGGCGTACCTGGCTCTCAGGCTGACGACGGCGGCGCTGATATCACAGCGGCATCACGCTCTAATGTGTCTGCGTCTGTCCTCATTCGTCCAGGGACGGGCCGATTTGTGAGCTGCCTTTTCAAGTTCCCACTGCATTTTCAGGATGCTCATTGTCAGAAATATGTCTGCATGTTCCCATTTATCCAAGCTATTACGAACAATGCCTGAACCATCCTCTCCTCGTCATCCTGGTTGGACAAAGCAGCAGCTGCAGTGAGACGCTCCAGTCAATGTGCTGCAGGGCCACGAGCCTCAGGAGACCCTTTGTCCTCAGAGCCACTGGACAACGTAACGACCGGCCACGTCTTTCTCTGCGATGTTAGCTATGTGGGCTGACGCTCTGAGTGTCATTTTATTCTGATTCATTTAGTTTTATTGTTGTCATGATTTCATTTGTGGAATTTTAGCATTCTGTGAGCTGCTGGACACCTTAAAATTCTCCCTGGGATTACATTACATGGGATACATACACAACTGGCTTGTGGCAGCCACGCGTTCATAGCGACGTCGCTTTTTGATCCTTCGATGTCGGCTCTTCCTATCATTGTGAAGCAGAATTCACCAAGCGTTGGATTGTTCACCCACTAATAGGGAACGTGAGCTGGGTTTAGACCGTCGTGAGACAGGTTAGTTTTACCCTGCTGATGGTGTGTTGTTGCAATAGTAATCCTGGGGTTACAAACCAATATGATGGGCATTAAAAATGTTGAATTGTCAGTTGTTCTATAGGTTTATTGAAATAAAACAAATAAATCAATGTTGTTCGCTACACTGACATAAATTAACATGATTCATCTTAATTCAAAACACTTTCTGTCCTCAGATATCAAAAGAAACATTCAGCCGCACCAAAATGTAGGAATGAACACTTGGCTGTAATGGAAGTTTGTCTTGGCGTTGCCGTCCCTTGTCGTGGTCGTGCATCAGCTGGTGGGCCTCAGGTCGCTCCATGTCACAGCATTCGTCTTCACTGACCGAGGAAAAGCTTCAGTGCAGCCCTCTCGCTGGAGAGATGGCTGTAAAACTCCAGCTGACTGCAGGCATTATTTGCATTCACCTTTATTCTTATTCTTGTCATCAAATCAAAGCTGTCTTTGTCGTCAAAATGAAAAGTTCACGGTGCTGCCGTGGCTAGCACTCAGGTTTGGGGCTCTTTCTTTACTTTGAGAGTTCCAATTTCTCAAGATCTGGTGAAGTAGTGTATTTTATTTGAACGTAAAGAGTAAAAAAAAGTGAAGTCGTCTGCGTTTTCTTGGTGACCGACCTTTGACCTGTTCAGGTAAGCTGGGATCAGCGACAGTGTCTCTGAAAGTGGACTGGAGGTCCAGTGATGCTGTAATTGTCAAAAGTCTTGTCAGAAGAGTACACTCAGACCAGGTTCACATTTCCAACTGATGGCAATCTTTGGTTGCGTTGTGCTTGTTGTTACCGTGACACTGGCGTTACAGATTGCTGTAAAATGGCACTTTTTGAAAACTGCTTTCAGAGTGCATCATTTCTGATCAACTTCAGTCAACGCTTCAACGCTTCAGTCGCCAGATAAACAGAGAAAATAAACTTCCTGAGATGCACATTACAGTACATGGGCACAACACTTTCTGTCAATAGATACAGTGATTTAACAGCACAAGTTATTGCTACTCACTACACCATCATCCGCATACATGGAGAGACATTTCTTTCAGACCAGGGGTCTGCAACCTGAGGCTCTGGAGACACTTGTGGCTCTATGGCCCTTCTGTAGTGACTCCTGAAGTATTTACAAAATTATCGTTAAATCAATATTTTTATCTTCATTTATTTTATTTACACATAAGAATCCATTTCAAATTGAATTTTATCCATTCGATAAAATTAAGGATTTTACAAAACGGCACAGAAATTACAATGGGGGAAAAAAAAGATAAGAAGACAACGAAATAACAATTCTAAAAAGAAAAAATGATCAAAATGGAAAATAAATCTTCAATGTAAAGAAACAACAATAAAAAATGCTTAAATGCCAAAAAAATTAAAAGTTATAAATGGTTTAATAAATGATAAAATGGCAAAATACTGAGAGAAAAAAAGGTTCAAAACTACAGAATTTCTGAAACTTTAGAAGCCTGGTTTAACTATAATTTAAAGGTTTTGCAGATCCAGATAAACTTGAGATATCATTTAAAAATGAGCATTTTACACAGTTTACACTCTGTGCAGTTACTGCAGTAGAACTAATATGCATTTTATAGCCTATTAACTAACAAACTACATATATTTATTGGCAACTCAATAAAAATGTGGGTACCACATACAGAGAAGATTGGGCACCATCCTTTTATCGCACCACACTCAATGGTTTACCTCCGCACCTCACAAAACACATCACGTCTGTCATGTGCTGCTTTGGCTGCACTTACTCCTCCACACCACTGGGGGCGCTGTGCTCTGACAATTCAACACAGGCGCCATGTCGAGTTACAAAGGGTTTCTTTTTTTTTTCACACTTCTTTATTTACAACAAACACACAAAAACTCTTACACTCACTTTGACACATCTTTCACACATGATGGAAAATCACAAATAAAGCTCTATTTGTTGGTTGCACATCCCTGTTTTAGACACTTACTACTGGTGATGACGGATAGCTAAAATGTTCTTGAATACTTCCATTGCACCTTTCCCTGCTTGCGTGTGGTTTCATTACAAAAACACAGCGTCAGTAGAGAATATTTAATGTTTGGGTCTGTTTAGCTAAAAGGACAAAGGTTCACTGTGGAGCAGGAAATCTCTCCAGCAAACCCAGCGTCTCTTCACAAGCAGCCGGAGGGAAGCGTCTTAACATGGAGAACTGAAAGAGTGAGTTTCATCCAGATGGCAGCTCTCACCCTTTCACAGACAGCGTGGCCCCTCAGGACAGTCTTGATTTCAGCTGGTAACCAGGTGTTCTGGAAGTCTAGACTTTATAAGCACAGAGACATTAAAGAGAGAACCTTGCCTGACAGCTCAGCTTTACCTCCACTGCGTCCGTCATGCTGAGAAATGAGCCTATTTGTAACTTCTAGAATTAACATTTGTAGTTTTCATTATCAGCATGTCCCAATAACTCTTTGAAAAGTCTTCAGCTGATTCAAAATTGCTGCAGAGAAAGTGCTGACAGGAGCTAGGAGGAGAGAGATCCTATCTCCCCCTGATTGGTTTCTCCTAATTAGCGAGTGGAATCCACAGTTCTCCTCTTAACAAACAACAGCTTTAAAGAGGCGGGTTCCATCATGACCTAAAGAGCTGTTATATCTTTATTATCCGGCAGAACATTTAGTTTCTCTGGGAGCTGATTATTGGAGTTTTAGTAGAAAGGGAGGCAGGTCAGTGTCTCCTGAACCAGCTCTCTGCTTCAGTGTGGAAGCTTCAGTCAATCCCGCCTCTGAAGATAAAGAGACAACCTTCCTGTTGGGTTAATGTTACGTTTCAGTTTGAACTCCTGAGACTTTTTCTCCTTTCTCCTCTTCCCATACGTGACGGCGATGCGTTGCCACGTTTTGCTGCTGTCCACAATGCTTTGAACACCTCTGTTAAATATGGACGACGCCCTGCAGGAAGCTAGCTTGTAGCTCACTGCTGCAGACTGCTGGGCTGAAGCTGATGTTCACAGTCACTGTCTATGTTTCTCATTTCGACTGGATACAAAAACTCTTCACCTGGACGGACTCTCTCACCCTATCAGGACTGAGGAGCTGATCCACAAACCAGCCGCTTCACACTCCGCTGCCAGCGCTCCCATTGATTTGAACAGGTTAGCGCCATGCGAGTCCACAGCTTTGTGAATGGAGTCCAGAACAAGCAGCTCTCAGTGTAGTTTCAGGTGAGAACATGAGGTTATTGACCGGAGCGACCGGCTCTAATCATTACTGGATCTCTGGGAACAGCGGCGGTTTAACCATCCATCTCCATGCAGGTAATGGCTTCTGTGGCTACGAGCTGCTTTCTCCTGCACCCCTCACACATCCGCCGCCTCAGACCACAGCTGCAGCTCCAATCTCGCCGCTGCCAGAAGATATGTGACAGCCGGGACGCTTCAGCGTACTCCAGAGTTTCTCCTACCTTCCCGTTCCTGCCCGACTGGAAACTCAACATAATACTCAATCGCAGGAGTATTAAGCAGATGAGATATGTTTTATTTACTGGTTGCCTGTAGCCACGTTCGATATGAGGGGATGTGAAAAGGTCCGGATAAAGACGTTCCGTTAATGGTGCTGCAGTTTAGGCCTCCTTATCTTTAATTGGTATTCCAGTGGCCTCTGCGTTCTGAAAGCGCCTCCCGAAGCGTCGACGAGTCTTGCGCTGTGTGTCCTGTGTGAGTCAGCCGCTCGGCTCGGCGGAGACGGTGTGAAGAGCCTCTCATCAGCTCACACTTCAGCCCTGATGAATATCACTGATGAGGACCATTTAAAGTCCTGGTGAGGTGTGAATGTATGCACTGCATGAGTGTCACGCACAGCCGGACATCTGGGCGAGCGTCTTGCCTGTGTGAGTCTGCATGTTCCTCCTGGGCATGAGTGGGTTTTGTCTCGGATCCTCCCAGTCAAATACACACACCTGATTAGCATGAGGTGCATGTTTTTCCATCGGTGTTATTGTGTGTGGTTGTCTCAACCCTGACTTTAATAAAGCGGGATGACTGTAGCCAGATGTATGTCACTATATATTTATATATATGTGTGTGTTTGTTATGTGTCTTTATTCCTGCTTTGATTTCAGCTACAGTCATGCATTTCAGCAGATCTAGTGGCAGAAATAAAGAAAAAAAACCTGAAAACATTATAAACGGTTTCCAAGACAGTGTTTCAACCAGAAAGAAATTGTTGAAAAGTTTCATGTTTACATGGCAGCATTTTGAAAACAATGTCCTTTTACACAGCAGCAGCAGGAACACTGCTGAAAAAGAGGAATAATGACGAGAACACACACATCACACCAAGCTGAATTGTTTTCTCTTTTGTGTTTTTATTGTTTCTGAGCGCAGTTATCATGTAAACAGCATCTGAAATGCAACGTTTTGCATTTTCCCTTACAAACGTTGCCTAAACTGGACCTCAGTTTCATCATCTGTCTGTTAAAATGTCTTATGTTTTGGCGAATTTCATGAAAAATACGAAAGCAGCAGAAGCAGCATCATAACTTGCAGGCAGAAAGCCACCGTGAGCGTGGACGTAAAATGAGAGCAGACTTCAATTCAGTGCAGTTAATTTGATTTATTTACCTGACATTCCTTCTTTCGCTGGATCCAGGAGCAACAAAACAACAAAGACTCAACGAGAAGCAGGAATTAGAGGAGGGAGCACAGGCAGTTGGAAAGAGACACCAAGTTAATTATAGGCAATGGAAGGAGATAAATGCATGGGGAGAAAGAGAAAAGTCAGCTCGCTGCAGTAAATGACATCTCTCAGCAGTACCCGAGCCTGATTTACCAAGATACTCTATATAATGGGGTCAATTACATGCTCCCACAAATAGATTGCATTTTCAGTGCATTTGCAGATGATGATCATTATTGCTGGCGTTGACCATGAAGCGATCGGAGGAGTGTAGAAATCCATACATGAATGTGGGAGAACAATACGTCTCTGTGAGGACATCAGTTACAAAGTCAAAACAAGAGAAAAGACTGCAGGAACTGAGAGGAGGTGCTGAATATCTCATGGCAGAGGCTGCTGATAAAAGTTGTAGTTATCAAGCAGAGGAAGTGCAAAGAAAACACTTTCAGACTTTATAAATCACGTTACATGCTGGAAATGACTCTGATCATAAAGTTCAGCTTTAGTTTGTGAAGTTTGCCAGACTCACCTGGTGTTTAACTTTCCTGATGTGTTTGATCGATTTTGTGCGTTCTGTTTGTGTCACCCTAACTTCATCAGCGTCAGCATGTGTTGTGTGCTTTTAAAACCACAAACCTTCTAAACCTAAAGCAGCAGATCAGGGTGTCCTAATCAATCCAGCCCAAACCGAGCAGCTCCAACTTTGACTCTGTTTACATGAAGTTTCAATAGAGACACATCAATATTGCTTTTTCATTATATAAACCGTTTCTGTTTCCATGGAAACGGCAGAAACACTGAAACATATATGGATGTAGTTTTCCTGTTGGGCCATTAGTGGCTTACACACACACACACACACACACACATACACACACACACACACACACATACACACAGAACAACACAGTATGTTCTTATTGTCCGTCCACTCGCTCTGGAGCACTACTTCCACCGTCTCCATGGAAACAGTCCCCGTGTTTTAAAAAAAATTACTTTTTCCACTGTTTGCATGATGGAGTCGGAATGTTTTTAAAAAGTTGTGTTATCATCAACTCTGACTGTTGTTGGATAAAGAGATACCCCAAACATTTTAAAACCTGAAAACATGGAAACTAAGTCTTGAAGAAATGGTCGGAGAGCTGAAAGTAGAGACGCTCGTGTCCGACGGATCGCTCGCTGTGAGCCTGACGGCTGAAGGCTCCGCCTCTCGTTCCGCCTTTGAGGAAAACCTGGAGTCGGGAGCACTCTGAGGGGAAGTGTTCCACTTGGATAATGTGGTGCTGTCAAATGATGAAGATATGATCGACCCTGATTGTAAAGACGGGCTGAGAGTCATTGTGAAGTCTGCCCTTACAGGAAGCCGGTGAAGAAACGCCAGGGCACGAGGGAATACGAGTTCCTGTCAGCTCAAGGCTTTCCTGAGACACTTTAAAGAAAAGACACTTTCTGAAAACCGCGCCTGACTCTGATTAACTGTCAATGCCTTCCAGGCCTTCCTACGTTCCTGTTGGCGTCGCTCTTCCTGTCCTGTTTGTGTTCACACAGCTTTTTAGGCCCTGTTTTCACACCTTTAATGTTTAGAGTGTTTCGTTCTCCGAGCAGATTTTCAGTACAAACTTTAAAAGGATACTTCAACATTTTGGCAAATTGGCCCATTTAGCGCAATTCCTTAGTCATTTGGAACAGCATACTTACTTTTGTTGTGAGGGCGAGCTGTTGTTTATTCAGAGGTGAGTCGGGGAAGGTTTTCGGGTTACGCTGTGGAATATTAATGCAAAATTACCAGATTGAGTTGTTTATGTGAAGATTGCTAAGATGGAACTACTTACTAAACATGGCGTCTGGGCGTAGTGATTTCAAAAGAAAAAGTAGTTCCCAGTATTTGCTTCAGTGTCGTAACGCTACAATATTATTTGTTGGTGTTCCACAGCGTAGTGAATGTGTGGATTATAACGTGTCCACCAAAGTGTTTTGGGGTTGTTGGATTGTGTATTTGATGAGTTTGACAAGGGGGAACAAAAATACCGTTCACCTCTATTGTGTCCGTCCCGAAAACCTTCCCCGACTCACCTCTGAATAAACAACAGCTCACCCTCACAAAAAAGTAAGTATGCTGTTCCAAATGACTAAGGAATTGTGCTAAATGGGCCAATTTGCCAAAATGTTGAAGTATCGCTTTAAAAGCACCAACTCGTGGCCTGACATGCTAACTACGATGTTTTCAGCATTTCTGGCGTTGCCGCGTAAACGTGCAACTTTTCTGGTACACAAACATAAAAACATTGTGTTTTCACGTCGTCTGGTAAACTGGACTGAAGTTTAACAGCTGAGTTTTGTAAAGAAAAACATGGAAATGTCCAATTTCTATGTGTTAAAACTAAACAAAGACGTCAACTGTTTGCTTCAACGAGACTAAAACAGTTTCTTGGACTGAAGTCTAAATTGCTCGAGTTCAGTTTCACTAAATAAAAACGGGACTGACTCTAACGAAGAACGGACTGACTAAAACTGGGACTATATTTTTAAAAAGCTGAATTAGCTCACACCAACACTCAGAGGAGTGTGTAAGTGAAGAGAGATCCAGCTCCGAGACTTGACGGTCCCCCTATAGACGAGATAATCTGATGAGATTCTGGATCACCTTCATGCCCACATTTGCATATTAATGAGAAAAGGAGTGATTTCCTTGAAAAAGCTGCGGTAACTCCTTCCTGGCGTTCCAGCAGCGTCATGTGCGAAGTGAAGACAAGTGTTGTGGAACAGAATAATCAGCTTATTAACTCGCAGTAATTAATGTCATCGTCTCTTCTGGATGTCCCCGTGAACAGAAACCTGCTGGACGGGCCGCAGCGGCGCTCTTGAAAATGGACGGGCGGATAAATAAATCGGCTTGATGAAAACATGCGGCAGGCGAGCGTTTTGTGTCTGCAGTGAGTCACTTCACTCTGCACACCTGTAAACATCATCAGGCTCAGCAAACCTATTTACCAACACTTTGTATTGACTTAAAAGCCACGTTAGGTAAATATGAGACGGCGCATTAAAGGGCTCATCGCTCGCCGGGGCACGGCGGCGGCGCTCGCCCAGTCCTCGCACGTCTCCTCTCCGTCCCATTAGCATTGTTGGGGATGATGATAATATAGCAGCTAACTTATGTAACCATAACACAGGCGGGCGAGTGGGTTTAACAGCCGCTAATGGCCTCTTCCATGGAAATCCGCTGGATGATGCTCAGAGTGTGTAAGTTAATGCACCGCAGGAGGAACAAAACACCGTCTGATACGCAGACACACTCAGCTGCTGAACGCCGCGCTCGCTTCCTGTTCAGGAAGGACTCCTCACGTCCCAGAGTTGGAACAACGTCGCAGATGTTTGACTTTCTGAGCACTCAAACATCAAACACTGGAAAATATGGTTCTGGGGTGTGCTTAAAATGGCTATAGATCAGTTTTATTGAGTTCAGGAAAACTCGGTTCATATTTCAAAGGTCCTCTGCCACCTGGACAAAACATGGAGTCATTTTGACTTGCGGTGTTCACACCATGCAGTTTGGGGGCATTGACTGTTTATTTGAGGCAGGAATTGAGTTGTGAAGCATAAGTGAACAGTCTGAGGAGAGATACGAGCCCCTGCTGGACTGTAAGACTGTTTTCACTGTAGTTTCTGTCTGATATGTCTCCGTTATCTGGACTGACAAACTCAGACATTCACATATCAAGATGGTCGTTGACTCAGCAATCCAACCAGGGTTAAAAGCGACACTAAGGAACTTTTCAACCTTAATAAAATATTTTAATATCTGTTGTGATGATACATCGACTTACAACTAGTTGAATGACCCCTCTGTCACGGGCTGAGGGCGTCAGTATTGCTTTCACTTGGACTGAGCAGTTGTGAGGAGGGTGGTAGGAACCCTGCACACTGAAAAACTCCACATGTGTGGACTGCTTTACGGCATGCGTCACATCTTGATATAACATTGTTCAGCCACCATTAGATTCATTACCTCGTCGCTATCCGTCCTTCACACAGCCACTGGAAACAAATGCAGGCGAGTTCAGTCCGACAGCACGCCACCGGGAGCAGCATTTTACCACGCCACGCGCTAGTCCTCATGGGAACTGTAGTATTCCTTCAGGCAAAACACTACCGCTTTTGTCCACTGGCGCCGCCACAATCAACGAAAACTGAAAGTTCCTTAGTGTCGCTTTAACAATAACATGAAATAAATCATGCTTCTTACGCAGTACGGTTTCTGATAGCTTTGTGGAGCCGTTACAGAGGAGCTGATGAGCCACATGTAAACCCTGTCGTTACATTACGAAAACAACCAGCAGCATCACCTAGTGGCCAACGTGAGAACTACGCTGTTTTCGGTGTTTCTACTGTTTCAGTCTCAACACATTGTTTCCAAATCGTCGTCATGTATTTAAGGCCCGACGAAACAGAGCTGCTGATCAGGATTAAAGCAGCGGCTCCCTGCAGGCTGATTATTGGTATTTCAATTGAAAGGGAATAGAAGCTGATGGGTCTTATAAGCAGGGAGCACATAAAGAAACCTCAGTCTGAGTGTCTCTGACTGTATGGCTGACAGAGAGAAGGGGAGGGAGAGTCCTCCAAACAGGCACATATCGCCGGCTGGAGTAAAAATAACACCTCTCCTCTCCTCACACCCTCTCCAGCTTCCACTGCTCTTTTCCTCCGGGCTTCATGGAGTCCAGTGGCCACGCCGCCGGGTTCATCACCAGTCAGTCCTCTGCACTGCGCTTCTGTACAAGGCTGTTCAAGCTTGGCGTTGTTCTAATAAAACCTTCACCTTTCAGTTTCAGCCTAAAGAAGCATCAAAATGAGGAACATGTGAAGATCAGTGGTGAGAGATTGACGCTATCATCTCGTCTCGTCCTTCACAAAGCCTTGAATACCTGGTAAACTGGCTCCGCCGGAGTTTCCAGGCTTTAATATATCATTTGTGTGTAATTTGCATTCCGCGCCTGTATGAATATTTTTTATGTTAAATATACAGCCGCAAGTGTTTTGCATTACCGGGCTGTCAAATTTGTCACACCCACGGTGTTTAAAGGCTTTTAGTCTGTCTGCCGTCTGCAGCGGAGGAAACTTAGCGAGCTTCAGAACTGTTGATGTGACGTTTTATTACATTAAAATCAAGGTGCTGAATTTTAAAGTCAGAGATTTACTCACAGAGACGCGTAGCCACAGGTGACGGCGAGGAAAACAACACGAACGCCACAGTTTGAACAGATTAATTCTGCCAGACAGACTTTCTCCACCTGCTGATTGACTCTTCAGCCTGAAACGTCCCGGGAACAGTCTCCAAGAAGAGCGGAAACCAAACGCTCAAGTTTTCACAATCTGGAACCCTGATGACCAAAAGTACCATTTTCACAGTTTTACACCTAATAAAATGTCTGATAATTCATTGAAATGAAGAAATAAACCGTCTTTAATAAATTACCATACAAACAAAAATTTGGGTTGCATCCATCAGGTGTTAGGAGCTACTTTTAGAGATTTCTAAATTTTATTCATGCATTTTCCTGCATTACCTTACTACACACCTTGGCTAATTTAACAGTTTTTGGTCTTCGTGATGTGTTTCATGATGCAGCAGTTTCAGCGGTACAGTCCTCCCTGTGGAGGCTGAGCAGGTGGAGCAGGACCAGAGGAGGAGCAGGACCAGAGGTGGAGCAGGTCCAGAGGTGGAGCAGGTCCAGAGGTGGAGCAGGTCCAGAGGTGGAGCAGGACCAGAGGTGGAGCAGGACCAGAGGTGGAGCAGGTCCAGAGGTGGAGCAGGTCCAGAGGTGGAGCAGGTCCAGAGGTGGAGCAGGACCAGAGGTGGAGCAGGACCCCGATGCAGAGGGACGATTCAGAGACAGGGAGAGCAAGAATGAAGACAGAATAAAGCTGGAATAGAGCTTGAACAATGCTGGAATGAACTCTGCTGGAATAAATTTAATAAAAGTAGATTCATATGAGAATAAAAAAATCTTAGATAAACCATGAACAAAGCTGGAATGAATCTTGAAGAAAATGTTCTTTTAGTTCTTGATGGGTCTGAGCGGGATGACGGGTCTCTTCTAGCAAGCTGCACTGATGTTTGAGTCTGAGTGGAATTAACACACTTTATCCTTTTATTGCATTTAATTCAGTGATTGGAGTTTCTCCTACATTTCATAAAACACTGGTAGGAGTTCAAGTTAATTAAAATAGACTGTAGTGTGAGTTAGTATATCTGAAAGCGTTTGCCTTCATCTGTTTTTAACACGTTAATGAATGGAAATGAGCTTCAGCAGAGGTCTGCTGTTACTGTGAGGAGAGGCATTTCCTCAGCTGGCCCCAAATGACTTTTATAGGCCAACTTTAGTCAAACTATTCTCTATGTTGGCAGATGTTTGCTTTACGACTGATTACTACTCAGCCGCCGCTGCTGCCATGAAAGCTGCCTGGTTTACTGTCAAACTAGCCTCAAAGCCACAGTTTGGAAAAACATGCAGAACACGACAGCTGGAGACGTTTTCTCAACATTTTGCACCAGAAGGTTTCATTAAAATTGGCTTTATGTTGAGATTGGAGTCATTCTCTGTTTGCGGAGCCACAACAAAGACAAATGAAATTAAAAGGTTATTATCGCACTATTTTACCTGCTCATGCAGTTCATCATGCTTTACGCAGGATCTCAGTATTAGAATTCTTAGTGAAATCGAGCCCAAAGACACACAACCTCCCACGGACGCTCATGTCTGTTCAGACACACACATTTAATGTTGATGCATCAGAAAACTCATCAAACACACGACGAGCTGCAGCAGCCGATCCGTCTGGCCGCTCTCGCTCCAATCCAGACAAAAGCTGAGCTCCACCGCCGAGGAGGCAGCGAGCACACACCCGACAGACAGGAACTCTCTGCTCACACACACACACACACACACACACAAACACACACACACACACACACACACGTTCTCGGTTGTATGCACTTCCTGATACCAGCGGAGTTTACGTCTTCAGGAAACACTTGTCACTCTTGAGCGAGCTCCACTTAGCTCACCACTAAAATAGGTTAATGACACGATTTGTCAGACGGTAGGAAGTGTTTCCCGAGCCGTGCGCCTGTTCCACATGGCGGCATGTAAACGGGAGCTGGGAGAAAATGGCTGCGGCGAGCTGAGCCTTGACTGCAGGGCTTCTTTGTGCATCTGTCAATCACGCAGCCTGTCGATATGAGCGCCGGCGCCCATTAGCCTCGCCTTATGGTGCCAGAGGCTGCGGGAATCTGCTGTATGGACGCTCACCAGTGTCGATAAGCATTTAATCTGCCCACCTACTCTCAGCTTAGCTTTAAATTATATACACTGGTTTTCTGTACTTAACTAGAATGAGGTTCTCCCGCTCACATGCAACTTCATCATTCAACAATTCAAGTAGGTTTAAGAATATGTTTATATCTATGAGACATGAAAATCATATGTTTATTAAAAATATTCATTTTAACATGCAGTATGTGTTCTGTTAGCATTCTAGCATCATTAGCCATTCAGTTCGACTATAACAACGTGGACTTGGAGTCAAGCCACTCTGAAGGCCGCCATGTTTGATGTTGTCCATCTACTGTTCAGCATGGCGGCGCTGCACGTTAGCAGTAGCATTAGCAGCACACCTGAAGTCTACTAAGGACAAACCCAGGGCCGGCTCTAGGCATAGGCGAACTAGGTGGCCGCCTAGGGCGCCATGTAAGGGGGGGGGGGGGGGGGGCGCGGCCGTAAAAGGGGCGACCTGACGCTCCGTGTGAGCACCGCTCTGCGCCGCTGCTCTGACGGCCCGTGTGAGCAGCGCACTGCTCAGCATCGTTCGGCATCGCTCGTCGCCACCCGCCCGCTCGACAACTCTCGGTGACTCCCACGGGGCGCTTGTGTCGGGCTCGCCTAGGGCGCCTGAGAAGCCCGGGCCGGCCCTGGACAAGCCCCAGTGTTTTCAAGAAGTTCCACCTTGGCAGCCAATAGAGATAAATAGATTATAAACAGATTATTAATACATGAAGGAGCAAAAGACATGAGAATAATTTCTCGACTGAGCATTAGGAATCTGAATGGAGATGGAAATGAAGAGTTAAAGGTGCTGTAGGCAGGATTCTGCATCTCCACCATCTTGCTTAGGTAACCCTAAGCAAGATGGCGATTTGACTCATCTAAGAGGGCAATTTGAAACTCAGCACAGCCAATCCTGTACTGTTTTCTCGGACATTACGCCCTTACGCAAGTTAAGCTCCTCCCACAAGAACGTGCGACGAACGCCCCTCGACCAATCACTGTTAGAGCCTCATGGGTTCTTCTGATTGGTCAAAGATACCTGGAGCTGTCGAGATTCCTTTTCAGCTCAGAACAGAGACAGATGGAAACGCTGTGCCCTCGCGGTAGTGCAATTATGCTACACTCCTAAAGGATTATCAATGGATACTCTAACATTTAATCCGAAGAAAACACAGAAAAATTAGCAATAACTAGCAAAATCCTGCCTACAGCACCTTTAACACATCATGCTTTCAGTTTTCTGGACATTTTTGGTTCGTATCATGTTAATTCTTCCACCAGAGTCAGATCTTCTCTCTAACAGCTTCAGCTTCTTTGAAGCTCTCACAGATAAACAGTTCATATCAACCTTCAGGCAGATTTCGCCTCTTTACCTGCTCATGATTTTGGCTGTTTATGGAAAAAAAAAAGTTTTCTCTTGGAAAACTTTGGCTTCGACATTTTAATGTTTCGGATTAAATAATCATTGGTTACATTTCTTGATTAACTTCAGTCATGTCAGACTGAATAAAAATAGCCAGGATTTTATCCCTTTAAATAATTGTGGGAGAATGTAAAATAAACTTTGACTTTCTAAAGCGCGTTATTCTGAGAAGGGTCACTGGAGCCAATCACCTGAGGCCTGTACTACAGAGCTAACTTCAGGGTTAACCCTGGAGCTTCATTCTACATGCTTTGATAAGAATAAAGCATTAATAAATATTTTGGGAAATAACTGACATGTTTTTTTTTAAACGTATTCTTGATTTTGAAAAATCAGCATCATGTAATCAAACTGTCATTGAAAGTGTTGAAGTGCTGTTAAGGGTTCAATATTTGGTCATTTTGATCAAATTAAACAGTTTGTGCCCGAAAACAATTGTGTACATTTGTATTATGTGTTTGAAAAATGTGTTGAGATGTAGACGTTCATGGAAGCTCAGCTGAAGTCGAGCGATCATAAAAATGTGCTTGTTTCCCCTGAATTGTCTGCTTATAGAAATCTTTTAATGAGAACAGATGATGAGAAACATGAACTCATTAAGACGGAGCTCCATGGGGAACGGCGGTTTATAGAAGATCTGATGTAGGGACATATGTTAGTGAGCGAGCTGAAGGCTGCCTGTTAAACAGTCGGTGTCAATGAGGCTAATTCACAGTCTATTGTGACAGCCTGTGGTAGATTGATAATCAATAGCTCATCTCAAAGGCATCGCTCAGCCACCTCAGCAGCAGCTGTGGATTTGCATGGGTCCATATGTGCTGCATCCGTGTGGCGAGCGAGCGAGAAACTGGAGATCCAGCATGTCGCTACAGTGGAGAGAGAAACAATTATCTGTGAATAATTCTGTGCTTTAAGGAGTAAATGGAGGATGGTACTCTGTGGTAGCACTGCTTCAAAAAGTTGTCTTTTCCCCCCTTTCCATGGAGTTTGCATGTTCTCCCAGTGCCTGTGTTGTTCTTTTTGCAGTAGCAGAACATGCATTTCTGGATAGACGCTTTCTGTCCGTCTTCTTTCCTAGTTTAGTCCCTTTGGGGTCTCAGTGCCAGCATACACCACTAGTCCAGTCGTCTCTGTCCCCCTCAGCTTAGTCCAGCTCTTCTGAAGGGACCCCAAATCACTCCTGGACCAAACCAGAGATCTAATCCTTCCAGAGAGTCCTGGACTGACCCCAAAACGTCTAACGGGAGTCCATCAACAGGAATCCTGGTAAGATGAATCTACTCAAGGAAAGTGAGCTAAGATGCTCAGTCCTTTGAAACATGAGATTCTTTTCCTTTTGTCAAAGACTAACCAAATTTCAAAAATGTAAAACATACTTTACATGAGAAATATATCAGTTTGACTTTCATAATGATCAATCTTTAACATTTATCAAGGTCTCAATTCCAGTTAAAACCAGCTTCCAGTGAGGGCTGTTTATTTCCCTCTAATTTCTCGTTGGGTACATTGTGCCTCTTCAGCTGTAGGAAGACTGCTGTGCAAGCCTTCTTCCGCAAACACACACCTCTGGTCACCCTCCTTCACGGTTCGGAGAGTATCCATTCAGTCGCACTCGCCCTCTGCCGTCTCAGCGCTCATGCGCGGTCACATTTGCATATCCCACCCCAGCGTTTAGAGGCGTCCTGCTGAAACATGTGGCGCTCATTTACAGCTGGTTAAAAATGTTCAGAAAATAGCTATACGCACAGTATTACGGCAGCGTGAGGAAGAAACCCAGGCAGCATTAAGAAGTGCTTCCAGTGCCCAGTAATGATTAGTCCAAATGATGTCCAGAGGAAAGCGGAGATCATTGACTGTGCCAATAAAAACACCGTGGACTGGATGACATTGAAGCTCCTGTTAATGGTTGGAGCAGGTAATGTAAAGCATCATTAGATTCCAGTTTTATGACCATGTATAATCATTTTATTGAGGTTTACCTGAGTGAATCATCAATGGACGGTAACGCTGGATAATTGAGCCTGGCAGATCATCAAACAGTACGAACAGAGGAGGAAAAGACTCCTGGACCATCTTTCCCCCTTTTAATGAGGGAACTGTTCATTTGAGAGTGTGTGTCAGTGCGCTGGATGTAGGAGGTAGAACCTGCCGCCCACCGACGATGAGACACCTGTAGCTCGCTGCGTCAGTCACCAGGACACACTCACTTCCAGCCGTCCATCTTCACTCCTGCTTAGTCCACATGGAGTCATGGTGGCACAACGGAGACGTCTTCGTCTCAAGGTTTTCTGGGAAAACGCCAATCTTCCCCCAGACCAATCCAGAGACCCCTGAATGGAGACGACCAGAGCCTTCTGGTTGTTCAGATGAGCCATGAACCATGAGAGTGTGGTTCTGTAGAAAGTGTAATCCTCTGAGTCTGGCTCTGCAGGTTTCTTCCTGGTTAAAGGGAGCGTTTCCTCTGCTCGTGTGGAATTGTTGGTTTTTCTGTTAAAGGTAGAATGGACGATTTTCTTGAAAAAGTCGAAGCCAAACGTCTGTTACTCGCTTTTTGAAAACGCGCATGCGCCGGACCATCCTACCTGCTCTGCTGCTCCTACGAGCGCGCTTGACGGCGTGACGCAAGCATTTCTTCAGCGTGATTGACATGTCAGAGGACCAATAGTTGACACTCGCATCACGTCATTCACTGGCTAAAACATCGTCCATTATACCTTTAAGGTGCCTTGAAATGACTTTGTTGCATTTGGCACGACAGAAATGAAGCTGAATTGAATGTTCACTATGGGCTACAGCCTACAACCTGGACGGATCACAGACTCTCACATTCAGTTTAGAGTCACTACTTTTGGGCTAAACAGCCTGGTCCGGACTTCAACCTGAAACAGTTCCGCTATGAAGCAGAGGTGAGAACTGCTGCATCTCCTACTGATTTCAAGAATCAGACATCACAGGCAATGCGCAGCTGGTGCTGTCGTTCAATTTCAAGGTAGTGGGATTAATCCCCCATCTGCACCTGTTCTAATGCTGAAGTGTCTTTGAGCAACACACTGAAGCCCAATATTCTCCCAAAGGATGGATTGAGCACCGTGTATGACAGTGGTTTGGAGTTAGCATCCCTAATGGCCGGTACACACTACAGGATGATTGGGCCAAATTTTGACCCTATCGAAGCCTGATCGAAGCCGAGAAAGGTCCGACTGTTGGAACATGCAAATGAGTTTGGGTCCGATCTTCCTGAGGTGTTTGGTGTTCAGAGAGATTTTCCCGGTCGGAGCCGCTTGGGAGGCATCGGAAGGGCAGATCGTAGATCGTTTAATATTTCCAATCACAAATCCTGTTGTTTATGATGCCCTGCGAGAGGCGCCGATCAGCTCAGAGCCGACCTGACCACACCCTCCGAATAAACCTCCCCGATTGGCTGAACAGCTCCAACTCTTCAAGGTGTTGATTTACAAAAATCTCCTCCAGCCGTCAGTACTGGAGACATGAGTATACAGTATGTCTGTGAAACAAACTCTCTATATGACAGTGAAACAGAAAAGCCAGAGTTCCTAAACTCAGCAGTGCAGAAGGTTAGCGGTTAATCCTCAATAACTGTGTCGCTCCTGGATGACTGGTATTTCCTCCATTCAGACCCAAACCCTGGTCTGATTCATTCATCTGCATCTCCGCCACTCCTGCAATAACTGTCAGATATCCCAATGTTTTAATTCATCTCCATTATTAACCATCACGGAAGAATTGAAAAAAAGAAAAACATTAATAAATTGAGTTATTATCAAATGTGGAGGGTAAATTATAAGAAAATTAAGTCAAACTATGTTCCCCTGTTCTGTACAGATGTGTCCGTCCTGTAATGAACCAGTACCCAGTCCAGTCCAGCTCTCATAGGCTCCGTCCTCCATGACCCTCCTTCAACATATTGAATAAATCGATGGGTTCGACACTTATTTAATTGTCTTTGAGCTGTTTTCAGTTGCACTAGCAGAGTTTGGGATTGGCGTTGTTGAAAACAGAAGACTGACATGGATGAACGTGTCTTGCTCAAGGACATCTGTCATATGGGGGATTCTACCCACTGGGCCATGTGCCTCCCAAACGTTTGGCCTCAGTTTACCTCTGAGCACTGGCAAACTTTCTGATCTCAGATCTAAAATACTGAAGTGAAGCCAAACGCTGGTGGACACATGTGTTACAAAATGTCACCATCTTTAACAGCACTGAGCGTTTTCCCCCAAAAAGGGAGCGCTGGGAATAAAAACTGATCTGGTCTACATCCGACAAACTGTCTCAGCGTGGTTTTTCTTGCATGTGTGTGACTGTAGTTTAACAAGCTCAGAGCAGGCAGATAATCATCAGACTTTCTCGGAGACTTGATATTGCTGACACATCCATGACTGGCGGGTTCTTCCAGCAGAAATGAGACATGTTTAGGGATGAATCAGGATTTCCTGCGTTTCCTTTCATTTACGGCGCCATGCCATCAGCTACTGTCTGTGGATTTGTTTCTGTTCACTGCAGCTCCGCTTCTGTTAACTCAAAGATTCATTTCGGTTTAAAAACACATGACATTGACTCTCATGGACGCTACGGCGGTGTCTAGACAGCCAGATCAGGGAACCTTTCCTAACCCGCACTGGGAGCGGCGTCTCCTGAGCCAAATGAGGTGAAAGTGGCTGAATGGACGGAGATTTGGGGAGCGGACAGGTCTCAGTGAGACGGAGAGCCGCTCTGAAATCTCACCTCCGTCCTCATCGCCGTGTTTCACCTCGCCGGCTCAGTTTCCGGCGTCACACACTCATGACCGCTGCCTTTGTTCCTGTGCTTCACACACTGAACTCTCAGACGGAGAGCTGTCTCTGGTTCAGTCCTACCCCATCCCTCATCCTCCCCTTTTTTCATCCCCATCCTACCTCTGCTCCTTCCACTCCTAACTTTCCTTGCTTCCTTCCTTCCTCCCTTCCTTCCTTCCTTGCTCGCCTCCTTCTCCTCAGAGAGAGGATGTAGTGAGGCGAGACCTCCCGTTGTCGGTGGGAAAGCGGGAGAGACCATCGGCTCGGCAGACGGAGGGATGCTGGGAAGGTATAGATGGGAGCGCGGCGGTATAGGCCTGCTCGGGCTCCCCCCTCCCCCCCTCAGCCTCCCCGCTTCCCATTGATGCTCCCCCCTTCCGTTCCTCCCCCCTGTTTCTGGTGCCAGGGTGGTATGACCTGTCGGATTACAAAACAGCCCTCCCATGTGTCTGCCTGTTCTCTGTGCCAGGCGAGAGCGAGGAGCCGATCGCCAGCTCCTGGAGCGCCGGCGAGGAGGGAGGAGAGCGAGGAAGTGAATGACAAGACAGGGAAACTGCAGACCGGGGGTGGGGGGGCGGGTGAGGGGGGGGTCGGAGCAGAGGATGGAGGGAGGAGAGCAGGGAGGAAGAGGGAGTGAGAGGAGGGAGTGTGGAGTGGTAGCGCTGTAGATGAAAGCTTTCGGAGGAGTGGGACGCTGTCAGAGCATGTTCAGCCCTCAGGGGGAGCCGGAGGTAAGTCACACACACTACTCCTCTGCACACACACACGCATGTACCCACAATCCACTGCTACACACACACACACACACACACACACTCTCATTCATGCATTCACACAGCACGGCATCCCGAGTCGCTCCGGTTGACTTTATTCAGTGCAGAAAGTGGCGTTGATTGGTTCCAGTGTGGAAAAGTGCCGGCAGCCCGTCACTCTGCGCCCCTTGCTCTCCGTTTGGCGGTGACAGCACGGGTCGCCCAGACCGGCCGTTTTTAACAAGGCGGCGGCGGCAGCGGCGAGGAGAGCGGAGTCACGGGAGGATAACCGCCGGGAGCCGACCGGAGCCTCCTCCGGCTGCTCGCAGCCAGTTTCATACGATGTCTGACAGGCTGTCAGGGAGTCATTATGCAACCCCCAGACACAAAGAGACGCTTTAGGAGAAGCTGTGTGAACGCAACGAGTGTGTGTGTGTGTGTGTGTGTGTGTGTGTGTGTGTGTGTGTGTGTGTGTGCCAACTTCTGCTGCCCTTAAGTGAACACACACACACACACACACACACACACTCCTGCTCCGGCACAATCGTCCCCTCTCTCTCTCTTTTTTTGCCAACGTTTCAAAATGAAAATCGTCCGCCGGCGAGCATTTGAGGAATTTTCTCTCAGGAAGTCCGAAGAGTCTCGAGGTTGAATTTCTCCCGTTCCAAACCCTGAACCAGAACAAGGCAGTCCTCACAAACTCAGCCCGGCGTCTGTGAACCACACATTCATCCTGATCGTGCATTTCTGCCTGCGACACGGGAAAACCACTGTTTTCGTGGTAAGGTCAAAAGATCGGTCACATTTTAGGAGCGGAAGGCTTCGAAAAAGGTCGATTTGAGAAAACCGCATGTAGTTCCTGAAGAGAATTTTAGAAATAAATTAATAAGAATATTTTTAAAAATGCTATAATTTCAGTTGGTTTCTTTATCATCCAGTCTACTGTTGGATGAAAATAAGATGAATTCACTAAATACATGTGTATGTAGAGGAAAGACAAGACATTAGATGATCACAAAGAATTTTTCAGCGAGAATCATTCAACGATTTTTCATTTAGTTTCAGTTTTAATAGCTTTACTGGTTAAATCTATTTGGCTTCGTTTCTCAGACACAACAACTTCACTTAAAATCCATAAGTTTAATCTCTTAGGTGTGATCAGCATTTAAAAAGAGAGTCGTTTGGGTTAGAATCCACTCAGTAACTATCGGAAGCAGCCAGCGTTTATCTTGAAAATGCAAAATTTCAATCGATTTCAAATTAATCCGTTTTTTTTTCTTTATAAAAGGGTTCAAGCATAATTTAAGGAAAAGATCCAGATTTAAACCATTTTTAGATTCCGATTATCTATAATTCAGGAAACATGTACGCTTGGCTTTAGTTTGGGTTAAAATAGGCGTTAAATGCTTTCTTTAAATACAAACATTGAGGCGTTTAATTAAAGTCATCGAACAACGACTGGCTCAAAATGATGCCTTTATAGAGCTGAACCTTTTCAGCTGAGCTCCCAGACCCAGCCCCAGGCTAGCCTAGCCTAGCCTAGCTTAGCCCAGCTCCGAGGCGGCTGGAGGCCCGGGGTGGAGCGCTGCTGGAGGAGGCTCTCCGGGGTTCGTGGTCCTCCTGAGGCTGAGGACAAAGACTCTGAGCTGTGAAGACGAGGCAGGAGCGAGGCGGGGTTGGGTGGATGCTGGGCTTCAAAACGGCTCCTCTTTCAGCAAAATGCATCGATAATATAGCCGGCCTCAAAGTGAGGAGGGATGAGAACCAACAGCCTCAGAACATACGGACCCCCAGTTTTTCTGGTCCCGGGGAGGCTTCAGGTCTGAGTCTTCGCCGCTCTGTCGACCAGCAGGACTGCTGGAGCTTTGATTTAGTGGCTTCATGTGGTTTGGAGCTTTTTCAGTTTTCCCATCTGATGATTTGATTTTAATGAAAATGAGCCGTGCTGGGACAAGGCGTCCCCCTGACCCCCCCTCGATCCCCCCTGACCCCCCTGCTTATGAAGCATCTGCAGAAACTCAGCTTTTAAGCCATCTAGTAACCAGATCACGCCATGGGGCATGGCCTCAGATGAGGGTGGACCTGTTCCTGGAGTCTTGATCCAGATCCAGAACCAGATCCTGTTTTAGTGCCTGCCAAAAAAAAAAAAAAAAAAAAAGACTGCAGCCACATTTCTGCAGATTCTGTCTTTGTTTGAATGGAATGGCGTCAAGACAGCAGCAGGCCGTTAACGGACCGGTGGACCCGGGACGGGGCCAGGACACACCGTCCAACACACACACACACACACACACACACACACACACACACACACACACACACACACACACACACACACACACACACACACACCAAAACACTGATATCTCTTTACTTTGCAAGATCTGCTTTTCTCGCCATGAAGCTTCTCACATGCTGGCGAGCCAACTGGACTCACACACACAACGTAACACACAACGTAACACACAACGTAACACACAACGTAACACACTGCAGCTCGACCACACACACCACAACCCCCCTCCCAGTCCATCTTCACCTGCTCCTGTAGACTCATGTTAAACTCAGAGTGTGTGTGCCGCCGTTGTCTGCTGGATTCCAGAGCTGCTTCAGGAACTGATCCTCCGTCTTTCTCATGATTGGGTTTGTTTGATTCGATCACCTGCGATCGGATCTGCTTAATGTTGGCGCTGCCACCCCCCTCCCCCCTCCCCCTCCCACCGGGTCCGGGCGCCGGCTGTGGTTTCCATCTCTGCAGAGAACCACAACACGCCCTGCTACTCCTGTTTCAGAGCAGTGTGTGTGTGTGTGTGTGTGTGTGTGTGTGTGTGTGTGTGTGTGTGTGTGTGTGTGTGTGTGTGTGTGTGTGTCTGGGTGTGGCCAGCTCAGCTCAGAAATCTCCTCACCTTAATGCAGATGTGGTGTTGGAGGATCCAGATGTTTCTCTGTTGTGTGTGTGTGTGTGTGTGTGTGTGTGTGTGTGTGTGTGTGTGTGTGTGTGTGTGTTTAAATAAATGCTGCGGTCGTCATATTAATAGGTAAAATGTAAAAACCTCTGATGAGAGAACAGGCGTGCGCTGATGAGGGATGAGCAGGTCTCGCGGAGTCTGAAGGATCTTCAGGAGCTTTTCTTCATAAAGACGCCATCGAGGGCATCGAATGGGAGACTTTGCTTTTTTAAAATTAAGAAAACGGAATAAGTGCAGTCTAACTGATGAATTATCACTTTACAAGCAGCAGTCATGATGTTTTCACAGGATTAATTCAAGGAATTATTTATTTTAATCGGTTTTCTGACTCTTCAGACGTCCTGATGAACATTTTCATTCTTCCTTCGCTCCGGCGTCCTGAAGCTTCGCTCAGACGTCAGAGTTCAGGTTTTCATTTTTCTCATGAAAATGGCCATGACTTAAAACTCAATTTCTTCCTGAATCATTGATGGATAAATGTCTCTATTGAGTGTTTTCTCCCTCAGCTGCTGTTAAAGGTCATCTCAAAACTTTCGTTTTAAAAAAAAATCAATAGATAAAAAACTGTAATCAATGGCATTGTGAATGATGTGATGCACTTTTGGAAAGTGTGAAGAAAAACTTGCATTTCATAGATTCCAACTGAACTTGTATTGAGTCCAGTTGTCCCGACAGACGTGTTCCTGTTATTTTCCAGAATACTGATGTTTATTAATTCGTCTCTCAGTCAGAAAGGTTAAAGAAAGAAGAAAAACTGAAGGAGAAGTGTTTTTAAATAGCACATTCCTGTTTAAATGCTGCACGCGTCTGGATTTTAACCCTTTACGAACCATTTTGACGAACAGTGCTGATATTTCAGTGAGATTGTTTCAAAGAACAATTAAAATAAGATGAATCTGGATTACTGCAGGGTTTCATGAAATCACAAGTTTTTGTGCGGATAATGGTGTGAAAACTGTAAAAATAAGACATTTCATGATCATAATTCTTAATAATTAAAACTAATTAACAGACAAAATGATCATGTGACTAAAAATATTCGTCCCTTT